>NC_139516.1:114833914-114873764 GCF_947247035.1 Vipera ursinii | reverse complement strand
CTCCAGGCCTGGCATGGAAGACTGTGCAGACGTGACCCCCAAGTGTCCGGAGGGGCTGCTTCTTCACAGGAATGATTTGACAGGAAGAAATGGGGAGACCTCTGTGCCGTTGGAAAAGCTTTCCCAGGGCTGGCCTGACCAGATGGGTCTGGTTTGAATCATCTGGAGAGCACTCTCTGGAAATCTCCTTTGGTGTGACTAGCAGATCTCCTTTGGTGAGGTTTACTACCACCCAGCTGTTTTTGCAATTCTAGAGACTCTCACCAACTTTCCTGGCTGCTCACTGCCTGTTTTACTAAATGGTGAGGGCCTTTTCCACTTCTTCCAAGTGGTTTTGGTGGAAGAGGCTTCCATATCACCCAGTACAAGTAAAGAAAACCACTGGCTTCTGAAAGATCTAAGTTTTTGTGTTCAAAATGCTCTTGATATTAAACACAAAAAATATCAATAAATACAGTCACTGGTTTTATGTTCCAGGATGTCATGCACCCTTTCAGCCTTTTCTAATCAGGTCTTCTGCAGGTGTCTGGAAGCTCCCAGAAACCCACCCAATGTTATAAAATAGGATTCAAGGAACTCTTGCCATAAACCATTGGAGAGGACTTGGCTGGGGGAAAAAACATATTCTCGTTATATTCATAGAATAGTAATAACGAGTATTGTTTCTGAGGGGGAAAAACAGAAGAGAAAGTTGAACTTCACTGTACTTTCAGCAAATGGTAAGGAAATTAAGAGAACAAAAAGAATCTGATTAACAGAAAAGATTTACTGGAATCCAAAACTTCTCTGATGTTCTGTGCAATGGAGTTTAGAAGTTAAACTTGAAAGTTCAGTCACTGTGAGCAATGCTTTTGGTTCCACTGAACCTTTTGCTGACTTATGTCCAATAAATGTTTGGATCAAGAACTGAAGAAAAAAATAATCCGCTATTTTTTAAGGTCAAAAGAGGCATTAGAACACTGTATGTTAAACAGCATATTACAGATAGTCTTTGTTTAGCTACCACAATTGAGACTGGCAACTTGGTTAAGTAAAATGTTCACTATGTAAAACCTCACAATTTTACAATCATACTTCAACTTTCCTTTGCTTTACAGGTCGGCAAAAATGTGAGGACTGCTCATAAAGTTACTTTTTTTGTCACCAGTATAAATATGAATGAAATATAATGTTTCTTCCCCAGCCAGGACTCCTCTAACTGTTTGTGGCAAGAGCTCTCCAAATCCCACTTAACAATATTGGTTATTTAGCAGAAATGAACTAAGAGCCTTGGTGGAGCAGTGGGCTAATGCCTCCTTAAGTAACACCAGCTGCCTGCAATTAGTGCAGGTTCGAGTCCCACCAGGCTCAAGGTTGACTCAGCCTTCCATCCTTCCGAGGTAGGTAAAATGAGGACCCAGATTGTTGGGGGCAATAAGCTGACTTTGTAATAATGCCACTTGGGGGGGGGGGGAAGCCCTAATAAGCAGGCATATACATAGAATGAAGGCTACTGCTAAGCACATTGATTTGTGCTTAGATTGTAAGCTGCCCTGAGTCTTCGGAGAAGGGCGGGATATAAATGGGATTAAAATTAAAATTAAATTAAATTAAAGGAGGACCACCTGTAATCTCTCTTGCCATTGGATCACCCACTGTGATGCCCCAGACTTTACTTTGTGGCAGAGCTGGGCACAGCTGGAGGTCAAAGGGAGTCCTGGATGATACCTGGGATGATAGAACTTGAATGCATCCCACTTTCTTCCTCTTCTTGTACATACACAACTGCTTCAGTTACCTGTGGAAAAAAAACCCATTAAACTAAGTAGGTTTTACTATATCCGCTGGGTTATGCACTGAGAGTATGTTTTGCCTTTGATGAACCTAAATAATATGAGAAATTGCATCTCTAGTATATTTGCTCCCTCCACGGTATATAAATAACAATAACAAGAAAATGTAATTTCATTATTGCTAGGTTCACACAACACAATAGACTAGATAGAAATGAACTGGGCTGTTTGAATGATGATGTCCTCTAGGGACACGATAAACCCATTTGTTTTAGGTTAATGTTATGTATTATGAGTTTATTGACCTGGATGTATTATAGGAATTAATATGTTACATGAATCCAGCTCTGGTAATCTTTACCTCTCGTACATATCTTTAGTCCCTGATGGCAGTGGCAGAGTTGGCCCATTGTATTTGAACTGGATTTTCTGCAGCTATCAATCCTGCACTTTTCCAAGTATGGCTATTCATTTGTCTGTTTAAGTCTAGAATGGGCAACCTGCAGCTCCTGGACCATAGGCATCTTCCTGAAGCCCTTTTCTGCAGCCTTCAGCATCTTCTCTGACAATGTCAGCACATTTTTGGTAGGAAACTCATGAAAAGCCCTAAAGTTGGCATATTATACTTTTCAGCTGGAGGCCCCCCTCCCCCCCACGCAAATTCCCCTCAAACTGCAGCCACTGTCAGATATACTATTATCTCCTACAACTCTGCCAGTTCTGGTGTTTAATGCCATCTTTGCCATTCAGGGCTTTGGTTGATTGACTGACTGACTGACTGATCTGTTTATCAAATCCTTGACTTCCAAGGATTCTGGACAATCAACAACTCCCAACAAACAAAGCAAGAAAATTACAATAAAACCAGTTAAAGTGGAATGGCAAGAATGGCAGACCAGATGGAAACAAAGCAAGGGGCCTCACTCCCCATCCACAAAGGCCTGGGTAAAAAGCCAGATTTTCACGACCCTTCTAAGCAACAGCAGAAAGGGCAGAATCTCACTTGAGAGGGCAAGCGCTGCTACAGAGAAGGCACAATTTATCCTTATGGATGACATTTTTTAATTGAAAGAACCCAGAGCATGCTAATGGTAATGGTATGTGGGAATTATTTTGGGAAATGCAAGGAAGAGATGCAGACTAGACAATGGTCAGATAAGAGGCAGCTCAGCCCAGAGAAGGAATGACATTGCAACTAGGTGCTTTCAAAACAAGTCCAGCTAACAGCTGGCTGGAGTATGTATGGCAAGGTGGCTGGCTGCATCGTAGTACTCCTGCTCCACTGTGCAGGTCCACCAGCATTGGTAAGCCTCAGTTTCTTTCTGCTTTGCCTATCCCTTTTCTGATCCCAGGGACTAGTTAATCAGCAGGATCAGTGTTTTCAGAAGGAAAATAGCAGGCTTTTATTAAAAAAAAGCCCTTATCAAGATTAGAGAAGTGACAGGCAAAAGTGTTTGGGGCTAACTAATAGTGGGGAGGTCTCACTCATTTTGAAGACTACTAGTTTTTCCCCCACAATACACTAACCCACATTCAAAAGGAGCTAAATAACAGTTGACTGCTGGTGGTGGTGGTGTGTGTGTGTGGGGGGGGGGGGGGAACTGGATGTTGTGACATGGAAGATATCCTCTTATGCCATGGTGCAGAATTCACCATCTTTCCCAGTGCCAGTTAGCGGTTAGACGGACCAACCTCTCTTCAGAAATCACGTATCCAACTTAGGTGGAGACTTGGTAGATTCTGGCTGATTGGAAAGAGTCACATTTTCCCATGGTACAGGACAAAATGGCTTAGAAGACAATGCTCCAATAGGAGCTAGAGTGATCCTACCAACCAACAACGACCTATCTGCTTATCAAGACAAACATATGGAGAGTGAAATATTGTATCAGATTGTATCCATGTGAAACTGCCACAGCTTGTTACCTGCTTAAGGCAGAAAATATGACATTAACATAACATGGGCTAAGAATGAACTTCAAGCTGCCTCTGGTATAGACTGGGACATGAAATAAAAAAAGAGGTCACTAGAACATATTTCTTGAATGGTTAGGTGAAAGGGTAACAAGGGGAAAAATGAACAACTCAGCACAGCCAGCAAGTCGCCTCTGCCAACTCACTGTTACCAAGTTGTAGCAGAACAAATCAACAAAGCCAATTCACCACAGCGGCAACTTACCATGAGCAGCCAGATAGAGAGTCAGGCAGGTGTGTGAGTGAGCAAGTAGGCAGAGTGAAGAGTGGTGGCAGCAGTCAGGGGCTTCCCATTTTCACATACACACTGCCGCTATGCTGAACTCCAGCCCATTTTCGAACACCCCATTGCTATAGAAAGGGCCACAAGTTGGTGGCTGAGCAAAGAGGGTGTCGGGGAGGCAGTGAAGGCTGGGCACATTTTATTTTCAACACCCCTCACCACCACCGCCACTGTAGGACATTGGGCAGTGGTAGTGATGTTTGGGACATTCGGCAGTGTCATCGGTGGGCAGGGAAGGGGTGGGGAGGTACTGGGAAGCTGGGCACATCCCATTTTCACACACCACACTGTTGACACAGAGACCTGCAGGTGCTCTGGGACCTCAGTGCAGTGGCAACAACAGTGATGATATGGAAATGGGATGCACCCGGACTCCACTGTCTCCTCACCACTCACCCTGCCCACTGCCACCACTGCTGAATGGCCCAAACACTGCTGCCACCACCAAACAGCCTGAGGGTCAGTGCAGGTCAGTGGTGATGACAATGGTGGTGGAAGGTATGAAAATGGGAAGCTCCCAGCTGCTGCTGCTGCTGCTCTGCAATCTACCCACCTGGCTCGCTCATTTGCACCCTGCTCACTCATCTAGGTTTCCCTCCAGCTGCCCATGGCAAGTTATCTCTGGGATGAATTGGCCATGTTGAGTTGTCCTGCAACAACTTGGAGGCGGTGAGTTGGCAGAGGTGACTTGGTATTGGTGAGCTGGTCATACTGAGCTGGATGTGTCGAGCTGGCTGCCCTAAGTTATCCTAGACCCAACAAGGGGAATGTGATGAGAACTAATTGGAAACTTAGATGTGGACAATCTGATTGGACAAATGGCCATCATCACCAAACTGTAAGATTCCTTGACACAGACCTCTATGGAAGAGTCTACCTCTTAACTTGTGGCATTGAGGAAAATTCTACGAAGTTCAAGTTGTAAGAGATGATATACACATGGGCCAAAGCCTTGAATTAGATGCAAAGGGGGGAAAAACACCTGAGTCCTAGAAAGGGATTTCTGATTTGATGCAAATCTCAATAATAAATGGTTCAAAACTTCAGAAATGACTGAACTGGCAAATGCTGAAACCAAAAGCAATTTATATCCTGTGCTTTGATCCAAAGTTAAAGACCTTATTGATCTTATGGAGAAGATTTGCATCAAATAAGAAATCTCTCTCACACATAGTGAGAGAGAATGAAGACTCAATCATCCATGCAAAAGGTGTCTAAAAGTTGAATCATGGTAAGTGGACCAAACTTGTTAATCTGAGATGTTTCACTGCTCATCCCAGCAACTTCATCAGTCAGAGCAAAATTAGTTTTCAGGAGAAACTCCTGAAGTTGGTACAAAAATAGTTGACACATTCCAACAACTCTCTGACTCTCTGCCTAACTAATTTGGATGAGCAATGAAACATTTCAGATTAATAAAGTTTGGTCCAGTTGCCATGATTCAACATTCGGATGCAGTATATGTGTATGTATGTTTATATAAAAAAGTATGTTCATATAAAAAAGTGAGGCACGTTCTTCAACAAATTGAAAAATTCTGTAAGATACTTGATATGTACACCAATTTCTTCTGAGATTATTCCATTCATATTACATATTTTGTTTATGTATCATACAATATTTCTTAACTGTGGCTATAATATTATCTATAAAACAATTTTCTGGAATTTTCATTACATAGTTTGCTATTTTTCATTGCAGTTGTTGAATAGTATAGTAGTATATGTTTTATATATATTGCAAATATTACTCTCCTATTTATGTAAATTTAATATAATTGTTATTTCTCCCCACTTCTATAATGGAGCAGAAGCGATAATCAGAGTACCATTAACAAAATGTTTTGAATTTTTAGAACTCTTCCAAATAGAAAGCATTCTATTCCTAAACATTTCCCAGAGAGCTTAATGAGTGTAGCCCAGTCCATTATAGAAGTAAAGAGAAATAATAATTGTATTAAATATAGAAACCAATTTGAATAGTACACAAAATATTGCATTCATTTTTTTATATTCCGGTGACTATATAATATAGTAAAGTCTGCATAGTGTATAGTACTTCTTCTGTAGCCTGAAGTCTCTAGTTCTTTATAGCCAATTAATTATGTTTCAGATACCTTTCAGGCAAATTATTTAAAAAAAATATGTAGAGAAGAAAATTATGATTTAAACTGTCTACTATCTCAATATTTTCAAGGCGGGGGAGAACTTTTTGAGAATTCCAGAGCTGGTAAGATATTTCTTTACTAGTTGTTGTAGAGAAAGCAAATGTTCTACAGTCCCACTCGTGCAGAGATGCTAGGAATCAGATTCCCAAGCAGCCACGTAAACTTTAAAAAATTAAGATTTTTTTTCAGAAGATATGTACATCTTGTTTAGCCTGAAACAGCCTTCATTGAAACTTCATGACAACTTTGTAGAAAATAAATATAAACAAATAGCTATGGTTCTGCACCCAAAATATATGTGTTCCACTTTGAGAGCAAGCAACTAAATTTCATTTTTGATGTGTGCCGTTGTGCCCACAGTAAAAAAAAATGACAATAAAGGTTATCTTATCTTATCTAACATGAACAGGAGTAAGTCATTTGTGCCATGCAGCTGAATCAGACCTAGTCCAGTGTTTTCTGTAAATGCAGTAAAATATGAATATGTTGAAAACCAGAAGGAACTCCACCATTAAGGAAAGTTTATAAAAAGTAAGATAACTGTATAATTATCAGTGAACAAGACAATGTCAGATAATCTACCAGTTGGTTGAACAAAAGATCTCCCTCTAAGTCCCTCCATGTTTATTCGGAAATTCTAAATGAAACTCAGTATTAATATACTTATAGAGGAAAAAGGGAAAAATATAGCTTTACCAAAAAAAATAGAAGACAATTAAATTTTGAAGGCCTGATGCATATGTTTTATGATTAGAGAGCACAAAGGTGGTATGACACTAAGGTTACACTTCTGCATATGTGGACCTATAATTTGGAAATGCCATAAGAGTATTTTGAGGTGCAGAAGTTCAGCTATTTAGGCATGCCTACTGATTTTCAGTAAATAGTTATGACATATTTTTGTTCTATTCATTTAGGAAAGCTTTGACTGGATGAAACAAAATCTTTCCAATCTAGGGTAATCATCCTGAAATATATGATTTAAGATGATGTCCCAAAGCCAATTGTGGGATGCAGCACTTCAGACATTTAGGATTTTCTCATATTAGCTTATCATTGTGACGTTTTGCTGCATGCAATCCCTTATTTTCATTATGTTTTATATTTATCTTGAAGGTAGAGTGTTTAATCACAGAGATATATGATATGTGTAAGTTCTTTGTTTAATTCAGGTGCACAATAATATAAGCTTTAGATTTATAGTCTTTTAATTTATAGTCTTTTATTTTAATTGTTCTTAACTTTTGTAATTTGTATTGTTATTTTAAATTCCTTGTGAACCGCCCTGAGTCCTACGGGAGAAGGGCGGTATATAAGTCCAATAAACATTAAACATTCTGATTGGTTGTTTTTTTCCTGATTTATACAAATAAAGTATAATTTCCTCTCGCGGCCTTTTAAAAATAAAAATAAAAATAGAGAAGGATTGAACTGTATACCACTATCGACAGCAATTTCACAAAGTGTTCAAAAAAACTCCATCAGAATAGTAAAATGCAGAAGAACTGTTACATGTGGACGGACATAAGGAATTATAAGAAATGTGTATTGCTTTTGTTGCCCAAAATATGTAAACATAACTCCGTGCATATAACACGTCGTATTTGTCATCCTCATTTGATGGTTGTTACGGAGACCACCATCTTGCAGTTTTTTAAATGTTCTTTTTTTTTTCCTTTTTCCCTCCCCATATTTCCAATCCTTCCCTTTTTCTGCTATCCTTTTGTGTCTGGGTGCTATCCTTTGGTGCCTCGTAAGAGTAATGTAAGAATTATCTGTGTTGGCAGACTTCCAGCAAAATGTTACAAATGCTTTCACCAGGAACACAAGAGAACAGAAGCAACATCATGAAAGTTTCTTCTTATATAGACAAATAGCTCAACCTCCTTGTTCTGATTTGAGCTATTCTATGTAATGAGAATTTGAATAAACCCCTCTACTTCCAGATAGGTTTGGACATTTGGGTATTGTCCTCCTTGCGCATAACGAAGTGCAGCAGGAATATGTACAAAGTAATTGTGGAAATATTTCCCCTTTGAGGAATCAATTTCATTTCCATGTGAAGTTATGTTGCAGTATGAACCTGGAACATGCTGAACAGATTATTTATAAATATCGTCACAACAAAACAACAAAAGAAAATCTAGACTCATGTATGTGGTTTTGCTATCTAAAATAAAACATGCCCAGCTTCAGATCATGAACACTCACTGAATGGAAGTCTATTCCATATTATCCTACTCTATCTTGGAATTATGATGTCAAAAATATCCAATGCATGTTTCTTATCATGTTTATATATATTCTGGGTAAAATATGAACATAAGTATACAAGGATATAAGTGACATGTTGTAAGAGACGTTCTCTGAAGTTCTCCTAGTAAGAAGGACCTCAGCAACAACTTCCATACTAATTACTCATATATTATTTTATTTCTCATCTGTTGGGAAGTGAAAAAATAATTTAAACTCAATCATTCATACAAGTTTTTTGTGATGAGCTACAAATTGTTTTTGATGAGCTACAGGGTGGCCTGATCCTCCTAGCTGCTATTTAAAACTTTGCATGTGAACAGCATTCCATTTTTAAAAGCTAAACATTTACAGGGGTTCCTATTTCTTTCTGAAAGTCATTCCATATAGACAGTTGGGAGAATGGGATAGGTGAAAGCCAGCAGATCAGGAACAAAACTTCTTCACTGGTGTCATTTGCACCTTCTTGTTAGCATCCTGTCCTCATTAAGTGATTTGCAGAGGTGTTTCTAACATCTCCATAAGAAAGGTGTCAATAGGGGTGTCACCTATTAACTTGAAGAAGAAGAGGTGTTCCAGGCATTTCAGTCCAATAGATCTCAAAGCAGGCAGCCTGAGAAGAAGTTTAGCAAATCTGGAAGAAGCAGAGAGAGAGAAAGAGTGAGAGAAGAGGAGGAGGAGGAGGAGGAGGAGGAGGAGGAGGAGGAGGAGGAGGAGGAGGAGGAGGAAAATCTGTAATTAATAGCTGCTGGAAACACCAAGGTCAGACAGAACCCACCTTTTCTGAACTGGGTTGGAAGCCAGCAGAAGTCTGCATGCGAGTGCTAAAATATCTGACATTGTTAAAACCATATGTCCATTGGATGCCATTGATTTTACACACACACACACACACACACACAGAGAGAGAGAGAGAGAGAGAGAGAGAGAGAGAGAGAGAGAATTGTGTGTGTGTCATTAAAGATTGTAATTACAAGTAAAACATTAATACAGACTAAAAGATATAAGGGTAAAAAGAAATGGAAGATGCAAAAAAAAGGGAAAGAGAAAAGGATATAGTAAAGAAAAAAAAAGAAATAAAGAAGTGACATCCCAAGAAGCATATATTATTCTAGTAACTTATCTCCTCTTCTTAATGCAGAAATGATTTCTTCTTCACTTATAATATTTCTTAACTATAAACACATCCATAATGCATTGTCACTTCAGTCCTTTCAGTCATTTTAAGAGTTATGAAGAATAACAACATAGTCATTTTAACTTTGATCAAATGAACCAGCTTCATGTCTATGGACATTCTCAGTCATCCAGGTCATGGTGGTCCCGAAGATGCTTTTTCAGGAGGCAAATGGACTTTCTTGTTCTTCATTAAAGACGTTTTGCTTCTCATCCACTGAAGCTTCTCAAAAAAAAGGCACTTTTGGGACCACCATGACCTGGATGACTGAGAATCTCCATAGACATTTAGTCTGCACCTTGGGATGAACACCCTTCAAATGGTGCAGGAGTATGAACGGATTTCCAGAAAACATTGCAGACTATAGGAACCATTTGTGCTTCAGTTTGAGATGCAGGCAACATAGACTCATCCTCAAGAGCCTGTGCCTGTCTTCAACAGTGAAGGGACAACAGGGCTGACAACATCCTGCAGCCAAGAAGGCTCCACACACATTTGCAAGACTCAGGTGACTCTGAGGACACAGATAAACCTCCAAATAAACCTCTCTGAAAGAATGCAAATGAGCAGCTGTTTGCAAGGAGTATAAATCCTTCCATTCCCCACCATCCAGTCAGAGCTGAAGAAGCTTCTTGGATGAGAAGTGCAACGTCTTCAAAGAAAAACAAGAAGGTCCAGTTGCGTCCTGAAAAAGCACCCTTGGGAGTACCAACTTTATATTCCTTTTACTTCTAACAGTCTTGATCTTTAGTGGTCACTATCAAACGGTGATGTAGAACTCTCTTTTCATTGTTTCTTTGTCTCTTTCCTCAAGATTCTTCAAAACTTTAGCAATAACTCTTTTATAAATTCAGTGTAGGAAAATTATCAGATCACTCTCTTGATACATTATTTGAACATCATTTGTATATTGCTTTTAATGAAGATATCAGACACCTTTTATATGTTCAGTGTAACATCTTTTTCCATGTTGTAGCCGGTCATTGATAAATATGGGAGGCATGGTGGTTTAGTGACTTAATGACACTGGAGAAGATCTTTGCTCCAGCAATTCAAATCCTAGCACTATATGGCGGGATGAGCTCCCGTCATTTGGCTCAGCTTCTGCCCACCTAGCATGCTACATGGGGGAAAAATAGGTACCACTTCGGTGGGGTGAAGAGGTGGCACTTCGTGCAGGCACCTAGAATCCTGCTGATGCTGAACCTTCCAGATTGTGAGGCCTCTTTGTTAAGCAGTGTCAGTGGAGGGAGAGGGCCTTCGATGCTACTGCTGCAGGAAAGCGGCTTGTCTTTCTTTCTGGTGCGGAGCTAACCCGCCCTCATGTGGTACACCTTGGGTAGCACGTGAGGGGGAACCAAACAGGGCTAGCTAACAGGCAGCCAACATCTCCATATGCTAAATAAATAAGTAAATTTGTAAATACACTTTCAGCTCATTCTTGTCAGGCAGAACTTGTTCCTCATCCATAACATTTTTGATGCAGTCTCTTCATAGAGGCAAATGTCTCTGTTGACACTAGTAAAATTACCTTCTCTGTCCATTGTACCAAAAATCTCCCTCAATTTGCCTAACATTAGAATATTATGCTTCATTCTGTAACTGTAAGTCAGGTGTATGTGTTCCTTTTAACTATAAACTTTAGTTCCCAAAAAACTTATTTTAAATTTATCTGGATCCTTAGTGCATTTGTAACTTTCTAAAATCAAAGTTTTAGTCACCCTTTTGTTGTTTATTCCATTTTTAAAAAAAGTTTTTAAACTTATATTTCAAACTTTGTTTATATATTTTATGTTACACTCTTAAAGAGATTTTTTTTATAAATTAATTTTTATAATTTATAAAAATTGTTTACTGTTGATACATATCCTCAGAGAAATTGTCTAGAATTATATATGTTGGAAATGGGAATAACAAGAAGGGACATATCATTTTGTCATGTTCAGTGGATGGGTAAAAAAGCTACAAAATTTTTGATTCAGACAATTTTAAAGATTAATATACAATTGAGGCCAGAGGTTTTTGTCTTGGGATTGACAGACAAACAATTGGAAAAATGTCATGGGACGTTGTTTTCGTACATGATAACTGCAGCAGGGTTATTCTTTGCACAAAGATGGAAAAATTTGGCATTACCCACAATGGAGGAATAATTGGTGAAGATGTTGGAACTTGCTGAAATGGCTAAATTGAATTATTTAGAAAAAACAATATGTACATTTATTGCCAGTTGGAAAACCCTTATGGACTTGTTGTGTAAAACAGAAAAAAAAATAAACATAATGTATGGGTTAATGACTAGACAGGATATGGGAAGATGAGAGTCAACCATAGAGTAAGTGGTAAATTTATCATTGCAATAATTGCTGTAAACAAGATTAGAAACTACTTCTTTGTATCTTTTTTCTTTATTTACTATTTGTTTTTCTTTCTTGCATTTTTAGCTTTCACTTTGATTTCTTTTTCTTTTCTTTTTCTTTATATATTCTTTATATTCATTTGTATTAATTATCTTCCTTTAAAAAAATTCTATAATGAAATTTTGGTTATTTATATATGGTGGGCATAGGTATGTGTAAAATTCAGTATTATCTCCCCCTCTATCTATTACTAAATTTGTCACAATGTAATTAAAATCGAACACTTTGAAATGCTATTGGAATTCATTGCAAATGCCAGTATTCCCTTCAGTTAGTTAGAAGTCTCTTTTCTCTGTAAGTCAACTCTGTAACTCTTAATTATGCATTTTGAACAAGAAGTATTGATTGGCTGGTTTAAAGTACTGCTGCTCAAAAAAAAAAGAGATGAAGTACACAAAAAGGATTTTAAAATAATTCAGAAAATACTTTTTATTTTATTTTAGCAATCTAAATATTGTCCAGCAGATGGCAGAATGGTATAGTATAAAAATTATAAAAGTTAGATTGTGGGGATTCTCTTTCAAGCTAAGAAAGATAGAAAGGTTCTTTTCTAGTTAACCTTCCAGGGCCAAATACACTGAAGTACTAATTAACATACAAGCCACATTTATACTCATCCCTTGATGTAGACCCTTCCCTGCTTTTATATTCTATTTAAAAAAAATAGCTCTCAGGCCTTTTCCACATTGCAGCACTACAACGCCTGGCTGAAATGATGTTGGCTTCGGAAATCCCTTTCTGAATTTCAATCCATTATTCTGCTTTGACCCCAGTGAATGACCTGATGTTCTGCCTGGAGTGCTGGATTATTAATTCAGGATATCAGGCATTTTAGTCCCCCCTTAGGCATGAAAGTCCAGGTATTTATTGGCCAGTCACTTTATCTCATTCTAACCCACGTCACAGACTTGTTATTTATTTTATTTATTTTATTTTATTTTAATTCCATTTATATCCCGCCCTTCTCTGAAGACTCAGGGCGGCTTACAAGCTTAGCAGTAGCCTTCATTCTATGTATATGCCTGCTTATTAGGGCTTTCACACACACCCCAGCGGCATTATTACAAAGTCAGCTTAATTGCCCCCAACAATCTGGGTCCTCATTTTACCTACCTTGGAAGGATGGAAGGCTGAGTCAACCTTGAGCCTGGTGGGACTCGAACCTGCACTAATTGCAGGCAGTTGGTGTTACTTAAGGAGGCATTAGCCCACTGCTCCACCAAGGCTCTAATGGGGAAAACTGGAGGCAAGAGCATTATATACACTGCCTTGAAAGGAAGAGTATACATCTAATTAATTAAACTCTCTTATTGGTGGATCTACCTATTTATTTACCGGTGCAGGATGTATTAAAAAAATGAAAAAGTAAACACAATAAGTATAAGCATTTTTTCTGTCCCTTGGGCTGGATAAGGAGAAAGTGACCAACTTTTTGTCAATTGCACTTAAAAAGACTGAACTAAACCAGACTAGACCAGACTTCCACTATTTTATCAGTGAACCAACTTTAGTAACTATCTTGTTTGATGATCAATCACAAAGCAGTAATAAACACTAGTAACAGGCACAAAAATTAATTTTCTGGTCAATTTTCTACTCAAATTTCTGCATCTGGCTGCAACTCTCAGCAATTAGAGTAACCCTGGCATTGCTCCATGAGAGAATTTTATCTGAATGGGGCAACAGCAACCAGTGATCTATTCTCTCTCTCTCTCTCTCTCTCTCTCTCTCTCTCTCTCTCTCTCTCTCTCTCTCTCTCTCTCTCTCTCTCTCTCTCTCTCTCTCTGTGTGTGTGTGTGTGTGTGTGTATTTAGTCACCATGCTGGATTGCAGTCACTAAACAAGAGGGTGTGTATTTTTAAAAAATCTGGCCATGGAAAGCAGTGTCCATCAATTGGATCAAAGGGAGGAAAGGATTTGCTAACAATGAAATGAAACCTAGGTCAAGCCAGCATAAGTCAGGAAAAAAAAACTTTTATTGTGTAGCAGAGAAAGGCAGCAGCAATTGCTTTCCTGCTAGGCTGGTAGCAAGTACAAGATGATGTTCTGCATTCCTGCCCTCTAGAAATGGAAAAAGCTGGTCATGAAAATCAGCTCCAAATCATTTTCTGTCTATATAAAAGTCAATGGCGTGAGAAGTTAGTAAGAAAAATAGGCCAAAGAGTTTGAGATGCTAAAAGCAAAATCCTTCTCTAATCCAATATATGTGTGTGTGCATGTATATGTATATATGTATATGTATGTATGTATGTATGTATGTATGTATGTATCTATGTATGTAAACAAATACGAGCTGCCACTGCTGTGGCTACTGCCTGTAGATGGCCTTGGGTTAGGCTGAAACAGGAAATAAGATATATATATGTTAAGTGTTTGTTAAGTATTTAACACATATCTCCCTTGCTTCTCAGCTAACAAAGCGAGAAAGAACCAGTGGCCTAAAGGTTAGAACAATTGCCTAATGTGCAATCAGCCCAGGTTCGAATCTCAGAAGGGTATGGCTGACTGATGAGAACAAATAAGTTTGAAATAGTCATATCAGTCTCCCTTTAATTCTTTGTTAGCAATCAAAAAAAAACCTTACATATATAGAGAGAGGTAGTTCAAATTTGCAGAGACAGTGTCAGGAAAGCTCAACTTCAAAATGAGTGGAAGTTAATGAAGCATGTAAAGAAAAACCCAAGTGTTCTTTAGACACATTCATTTTGAAACATTATGCTAGCTACTCTGGGAAGATGGCAAAAGATAGCAAATGACAAAGAAAAGATAAAATACTTTGCTCCTAAAAGGCAGGATACTCCACTGATTAAAAGGCAGGATTTGAGTCCGAGCTTGACAACAGCATAATCAGGAAATATTGACTGACCTTGAATACATTTAGATTTCTAAGGCCAGCTAAATTGCATCCTAGGTTACTGAATGAATTTCCTGGTGGTTTGCCAAGTTCAAAAATTGAGATTATTTATTTATTTAGTTAGTTACATTTATATACCGCCCTTTCCCTGAGGACTCAGGGCGGTTTACAGGGAATTAAAAAATCCACCATACAAAAGTTAAAAACCAAATTAAAAAATATTAAATTGACCCTGTACACTTAAAACCCCAATTAAAAATTTCTCCTCAGCCTGGGCCCGAGAGCTCAAAGAGCCAGGTCTTCAGGCCCCGGCGGAATGATCGGAGGTCGGGGGCAGTTCTCAGCTCCACCGGCAGCTGGTTCCAGAGGGCAGGCGCTCCCACTGAGAAGGCCCTATCCCTGGGTGTCACCCGCCGGCAATCTCTTACCGGCGGAACCCTGAGCAGACCCTCCCTGTGGGAGCGCACTGGGCGAAGGGCGTTTGATGCCGGCAGCAGGTGTTCCCTCAAATAGCCCGGACCCAGGCCATGTACGGCTTTATAGGTGATAACCAGCACCTTGAATTTCACCCGGAGGGCAACCGGAAGCCAATGCAGCTCGTGGAGTAGAGGTGTTACATGGGAGTATCGGGAGACCCCCATTACAACTCGCGCGGCCGCATTCTGCACCAGTTGAAGCCTCCGAGTGGTCTTCAAGGGCAGCCCCATGTAGAGAGCGTTACAGTAGTCCAAACGGGAGGTCACAAGCGCATGAGTAACTGTGCGTAGGGCGTCTCGGTCCAGATAGGGACGCAACTGGCGCACCAGGCGAACCTGTGCAAAAGCCCCCCTGGTCACGGTCCTATGTGGTTTTCAAAATTGAGCCGTGAGTCCAGGAAGACGCCCAGGTTGCGAGCCCTATCAACGGGGGGTAACACCTCACCCCCCATCGTTAGAGGTGGAATAACTTGGTTAACCCGAGATGCCGATATGCACAGCCACTCAGTCTTGGCGGGATTGAGACGAAGCCTGTTTCTCCCCATCCAGACCTGAACCGCCTCCAGGCACCGGGACATCACGGAGAGGGCATCATTGGGTTGGTTCGGGGTGGAAAGAAAAAGTTGGGTATCATCAGCGTACTGGTGATACCCCACCCCAAAACCACAAATGATCTCGCCCAGCGGCTTCATATAGATGTTGAACAGGAGAGGCGAGAGGACCGACCCCTGAGGAACTCCACAAATGAGAGACCTCGGGGCGGATCTCTGCCCTCCTGTCAACACCGACTGCGAGCGGCCCTGGAGGTAGGAGGAGAACCACCGTAGAACGGTGCCTCCCACTCCCAATCCCCTGAGACGCCGCAGCAGGATACCATGGTCGATGGTATCGAAAGCCACTGAGAGATCTAATAGGACCAGGACAGAGGAGCAACCCCTGTCCCTAGCCCTCCAGAGATCATTCACCAGCGCGACCAATGCCGTCTCCGTGCTGTGTCCGGGCCTGAAGCCCGATTGGTATGGGTCCAGATTAGGTTAGTCTGGTGAGATTTATTCTTGACAAAGACATGTCAACTTCTAGTAACCACTGCATTGTTTTATTTACAGATACTAACAGATTTATTGTTTTTGGGCCTGTTTTTGAATCCTTAATGTCAATGTGCCTGATATTTAGTTCTTCTGGAACTATCCTCTTTTTCAAGATGGAAACCTTTGTTCTCCTCCAATCAACCAGTATGTCATCCAGGATTTTTAAAAGGTAATAGATAATGTTCAAACTAGACATGAGCATGTTTCTTCAATATCTTAAAAGTCAATAGGGATTCTATGCCGTGTCTATGCTTGAGCTGAAATCTTACTCTTTCATTCAGTTCCTATGGTCATCAAGTCATCTTTTCAGAAAAGATGAAGCAAAATGAGGAGTTTAGCAGTTTTGCCTTCTTTCCATTACCTGTTATCCTTGTGCCGTTTTCATAAAACTTCTGATATACTGAATATTTTCCTTTAATTCCTTTGTTTAAAATAATTCTTAGCATCCTTTGCCCAGCTCATTTTGAGATTTAGCTTTCCTGGCAACTTTCATGCTATCAAATCAAAATTTTCTTGGTGACCTGTTTATATTTCCACCTCCTATATGTGCTTTTTAATTTTTTTTTAGATGTTCACCAAGCTTTTTATCTAGTCACCATGGCTCCTTTGCTGTTTTTCATGTTTTTTTCCCTCTCTGGAATTGTTTGTGGTTGTGCTTTTAGTTCACGCATAATCCAAAATTTTGTAAGATCAACTTTGCTAACACAAATCTTGCCTAGTAAAGGTAAAGGTAAAGGTAAAGGTTCCCCCGCACATGGGTGCTAGTCCTTTCCAACTCTAGGGGCCGGTGCTCATCTCCGTTTCAAAGCCTAAGAGCCAGCGCTTGTCCGAGGATGTCTCCGTGGTCATGTGGCCGGCATGACTAGACGCCAAAGGCGCATGGAACGCTGTGACCTTCCCACCGCAGTGGTCCCTATTTTTCTATTTGCATTTTTACGTGCTTTCGAACTGCTAGGTTGGCAGAAGCTGGGACAAGTAACAGGCACTCACTCTGTTACGCGGCACTCGGGATTCAACCCGCCAAACTGCCGACCTTCTGATCGACAAGCTCAGCGTCCTAACTCACTGAGCCACCACGTCCCTCTTGCCTAGTAGGATTCCCCAAATCTTGTGAGATTGTGCTTTGAGGATGTCCTTCCTTAGAAACTTTCACCCATCAGAGCAGAAGGAGCAGAAGAAGGAGTAAAATGGACTTGTGTTAAGGTAAGGGCACTAATAACCTTACAAGGACTTTGGAGGGATGGCAGGAACAGAGAGAGAAGTTTTGGTTGCCAGCTTCAGCTGAAAAAAAGACAACACATCCAAAAGTTGCCTCTGACTCCCAGGGAAAACTTCAAAACCATTATGCATGATTTATTTGCCTTCTTAAGCAATGGAGACCCTGAAGAAATACATATGTATCTACCTCTATAATGTCTTAGTACTATTTTTATTATGTACTAGAAAAATAATGCAAGGTATTTCAATTATAAACAGCAGAAACAAAGTATTCAATATTGACAAAAGATGCTTAAAAATTTGATCATAGAGTCCTGGGTATAAATCTCTGCTTAAATCATGTGGCTAGTTGGCCAATTTTAGCTCATGTTCTACTTCCCACTTACCTACCCCTTGTCTTCCCTCCTTCCTCCTTTCTCTTTTTAGGTTGTCTGAAGACACCTACAATATTTCCAGTTGCAGTTTGGAGTTGAAGGCTCAGTCACAGGAAAAAAGACTATTTATTCATTTTATTTATGACTCAATATTCTTCTAGATAGCTCAATATGTTGTTCAATATAAGCTCAAGCTAAGGATACAAAAACATCATGGCTGATGTAATTCTGCAACATCTTCACAACATTATGCATTAAGCAGCCTAAGCAATTTCTATTTACCTCCCAGGTTGCTCAGGGTACTTCTGTTTTGTGTATGCCTCCAGAGTAGCATAAACTTTCTCACGTAGCAATTCCACCTCTGCAGGACTGGACAGGCCTTTGGCATCTGATGCAGTGACAATAGAGGAAAATGATTTAAAAGAGGGACAAATATTCCAGTCCCTGAAACAACAGTATTCAATATTTTTAAAAAACCTGCAATCATCCTTAGGGATGAAAGTGCTGCACCATTTAGGACAAGTAGTAATCTCTTCCACACATCTACTCCCCCCCCCATTGTTTCTTATAGATCATTGCTGACTCAATAAATGCAACATGATAATGGTAAACATTGAAAGTCAATTTTAAAAAAACAACAACAAAAAGAAATCAATTATAAAAAGTCACAAGAAAAAAATATTGGCTGCTTCTCAGAATCCAAGATAGCCAATGACTAAATTAGTTGGATGTAAAGAGGCATGAGAATTTCCTAAGGAAGATGGTAGCCTTCCCAACAGTCAATACTTAACCTGGATTGAACAAGACAATGGCTCGCAGACACCCCAGTTCAGATTTGTCCATCTGCATGTCTTTCATTTTGGATACCAACTCAGTAAGAACCCTGCATACAGAGACAAGGGAGAAGGGGAATGAATGAATCAAGATATATGTATGCAACACTGGTGCTTCTACTCTAAGTGTTGGTTAAGTGGGTCTAGGACAGCCATTTTGCCATGGCCAACTCCCCGTGGGGAAAATTCACATGGGATAATTCAACACAATAAATGTCTGCCGTTGTTTCTTCAACATTATTTTCGTTTTTGTCCATTTCCACAAAAATGGAAATAATGTCAAAGAAGCATGACAAATAACATTTATCATGTGGAGTTATCCCATGTGGAATTGTCCCATGGTGAGTTGTCTGCAGCAAGTTGTCCTGTGAGTTGGCCACCACCAGTTATCCCATTCCATGGTTAAGTAATGTGGAATTACCAGGAGGTGGTTTGTTGTTGTTGTTGTTTAATGGAGCATCAATGCAACACTATATTCAATTAGAGTAAGTCCTCCCATCTATTTCAGGGTTGTGGAAAATCTGATTTTTTTTTAAACGGGAATAATCTTCACGCAAATGGATGCTCGGTTCTGTTTTTTATCCTTTTTTCAAGCTGGGATTTCAATCTGAGCGGTGATAAAAGCCCTCAGTGTTTTGGAATGCAGATACCTGCGGAATTATCTGTTTCAACTATAACCCACTCATCCAGTTTGCATGTCCTAGAGGTGGGTACCCTGGTGAGAAATTTGTGGGAAGAGGGAGAAGTTAGTGCTTCTCTATGGGGTCTCCAACTCTCTGGAACAGACTTCTTGTCACCTTCCCTGCCAGGATTTTGGCTGTTGATGGAAAGAGAACTTTCAAGAGAATTGTTAATGGTTAAATGTTAAGAGCTGGGATACAGCCATGTTATTATAATTCTGGCAATTTTAGAGATTGCTGTGTAATTTTTATTCTCTTTGAGTATGTTTTATGTGGTATATCATCAGGAGTCTATTGGGAATGGGGCACTACCAAATACATTAAACAAGTATCAGTCAAGTGATATCATAATAATAATAAACCTTTATTGTCAAAGTACAACATGTGTACATTGAGATTAGCTGAGCCTCCCCCTGTGCTCTCTCCCCCCAACACACAGTGACAACAAACCCTCCATCCCACCACACTGTGTGAACCAACTACACCACACACTGGCCTCCCAAGTCAACTCTGCATAAGATTACATCCCATTCAAAAGCCTAACAGCCCACGGATAAAAGCTATTCTTCAGCCTGTTGGTACGGCTGGCTATATTCCTATATCTCCTACCGGATGGTAGGAGAGTAAAGAGATACCGTCCAGGGTGTGAGTCATCCCTGAGAATCTTCCTCACTCTTCCAAGGCAACGAGCCTTCATTACTTTGCAATGTCTTTCATATTTTTGTCCCAATTATTTTATGTATTTATTCCAAAAGAGGACAACTCTAAAGGAACAGTTGAATTACCGTAAATTAGGAAAAACAATAACTAAAGCCACAAACAAAAAATTCTTGTAAAGTGTTCATCTTCTTGACCTGGTTGTGCAACTAGAGGTGCAGATCATTCCTTCCAATCTCCTATTATCTATTATGTTTGCAGTGCTAATTTGATATGGATTTCATAAAATATGCTTAGCCTGCCATATCACCTATCTGAAGTTATATATTTTTTAATTCCACCTCGCTGATAATTTTTTATCAATCCTTTCTATGGCTTGCACACTTAGAATGTGCCTGTGTATCTGTATTTCCTCTTTCTTATAATATACTACCTAGTTATCTAGGCTACATAGGTGGAAACTGAAGTGTTCCCTTATCTTCTTTAGATCAACATATTCCATTCATCAGAAAAAGGAATTGCTTTTCCTGTAAAAGACCTGTGTTAAACATATCCATTATTTTTTGACATTGTCTCATAATAATCAGATCACAGAGGAGGGAGGCATGCAATTGAGATATGCTCTTTTATAGGCAGTATGTACATATAATCTTACAGAAAAAATAAGATACCATATTTTTGTTAATCAGTACACTTTTAATAAAGTGACCACTAATATTTTCATAAAGAGAATTTAACTAGGTGTTCTTAAGCTGCGGCTTTTGCCCAAGGCTACAGCTGATGGAAGAAATATCAACAACCTGAGATACGCAGATGATACCACTCTAATGGCAGAAAGTGAAGAAGAACTAAAGAGCCTCTTGTTGCGGGTGAAGAAGGAGAGTGCAAAACTTGGGTTGAAACTTAACATTAAGAAAACCAAGATCATGGCATCTGGCCCTCTCAATTCCTGGCAAATAGACGGGGAAGAAATGGAAGTAGTGACAGATTTTATTTTTCTGGGCTCCAAGATCACTGCAGATGGGGACTGTAGCCAAGAAATCAAAAGACGCTTGCTCCTGGGGAGGAAAGCCATGGCAAATCTAGACAGCACACTAAAAAGCAGAGACATCACCCTGTCAACAAAAGTGCGTATAGTCAAGGCTATGGTCTTCCCAGTTGCAATGTATGGCAGTGAAAGTTGGACCATAAGAAAGGCTGAGCGCCAAAGAATTGAGGCCTTTGAACTGTGGTGCTGGAGAAGACTCCTGCGAGTCCCTTGGACCGCAAGGCGATCAAACCGGTCAGTCCTAGAGGAGATCAATCCTGACTGCTCTTTAGAAGGCCAGATCCTGAAGCTAAAACTCAAGTACTTTGGCCACCTAATGAGAAGGAAGGACTCACTGGAGAAGAGCCTAATGCTGGGAAAGATCGAGGGCAATAGAAGAAGGGGACGACAGAGAATGAGGTGGCTGGATGGAGTCACTGAAGCAGTAGGCGTGAGCTTAAATGGACTCCAGAAGATGGTAGAGGACAGGAAGGCCTGGAGGAATGTTGTCCATAGGGTCGCGATGGGTCGGACACGACTTCGCAGCTAACAACAACAACACAGCTGATGGCCAGTGAATAGAAAGAATTTAAATTCATTCAAACATGCTGTCCCATTCATAGCAGCTGGATCATTTCCAGTCGTGCTCTTGGAGTAAGAAGAAATGGATAGTCGGTAAAAAAAATGTCAGCATCAGTTTAATTTTTTATTATTATTTCTCTTGATCCCTAAAGCAGAAGAACAAAAATTAATGCTGTGGAAACCAGCCGTCTACAAAGAAGTTGCAGAATAATATGCAAAACAGGGAACTAACAACATGTTATATATTGGTATGTGAGTGAGTCCTAAGGCTATTTCTGAAAATCAAAAACTTTTTTGAAGGGGGAAAAAAATTAGAGTACAGAAGTTTCGTAAGTGTCCCCCGTGAATGAAGCCAGGCAAGTTTTCCTTTCCTACAGATTTCAGAAATACATTTTCCTTATTTAGGCTTTTCTTACTCTACCAAAACTAACCAGAAGTCCTCTACGAAAATGCAAATGCTGGAGTTAAGAATAAAAGCATACCTGTCAAATATGGAGCCCACCCCAGCACTGTGTGCACTGCTCCGGTGCACGTGTAAGCCGGTGGCCAGTAAGATACCATCCTGCACAGAAACAGAGCGATGAGAAAAAGAGGCAATCAGCAGTTCGTTCCAACCTAAAAGAAGGAAATAAAAGTGATAGACACATTTTTTCCCGGAGGTTTTTTTTTTTTAAATCTGCTTGATCATCTGACTGTTAACTTGACTGGACCAATTTATGTTACACTAGAGCAGGGGTAGGCAACCTCGGCTCTTTTGTGACTCATGGACTTCAACTCCCAGAATTCCTGAGTCAGCTGACTCAGGAGTTCTGGGAGTTGAAGTCCATGAGTCATAAAAGAGCCGAGGTTGCCTACCCCTGCACTAGAGTATGCAAAGTTTTATTTATTTCATTTCATCCCTGTAACTATTCTTCCTCCCAGAGAGCCCAGTGTGTTTGCAAAAGTGCAAGTAACCCAGTACTGCTTATAAGCAACAAAGATCCTTTTTAAAAACAGAAATTGAAATAAGTGACAAGGCAAAAGGTAGTCTGATTCTGAAGGAATAGCATGGATATTGAAAATCTATTTCTCATTTTGCACCTTCTTAGAAAATGTTTGCATCTCGTGGCATAAACTTTGCAGGGAATTCAGATCCATGACATGCTATTGAATAAATACCTTTCTGCATGTTCTGTACCAGCCTGCTACCAGCCCTGCAGCAAAAGCAGGGACAACCCCTTTACAAACGGCAAGAGGCTGGAATAAAGCCTGCCAAATTTATTAACATAAAACAGAGCAAGACAAGACACCAACCATGAAACAGGAGCTATGAAACAGGAACTATCGAAGCGGTTGCCTTCAGCAAACCAGCCCTCCCACACATTCCCCTTTAATACAGTTCAGGGCGTGGCCTCTCTCTGCCTCCTTCCGAGGTGCCCCATTGCCTTCCTCTGTTTACTCCTGATTGACTGCCTCCTGCGTCGGGCGTCCTTGAACAGGGCCAGGTGTGGGTCATCTTCATCCACGCTGTCAGGCTCACACAGCTGGGTCTCCGTCGTGACCAAGTGGGAGGGGCCCGGCTGAGGGCTCTGCGGAGCCTCAAGGCCATCATCAGCAAGCTCTTCAACACCCCCCCTCCTCCTCTGAGTCGTCCGACCCAACTGCCGAACCCACAGGCTGACCCTGAATCACAACACTGCATAGGGACACCAGATATTAGTAAACCAGTAAAATGTTCAGAAGAAGTTACTGGACTTTACTGCTTCACAATGTAATTGGAGAAGAATGTGTCTTACTACTTTCCAATACTAAAAAAAACAAACCTACAAACAAACCATCAAAACCTTCAATCTTATTTTAAACAAATGCACAAAGGACAGTCATTTTACTTGGTGCGTAATTCTATAGATCATGGATGACACAACCGGCATGACCATACTTCAGTATCCATGGGGGCTGTATAATCACCTCCAACCAGGCAGATGGCTTTTTCCAAGTACAGGCAGTCCTTGACTTATGAACACAACTGAGCCCAAAATTTCTGTTGCTAAGCAAGGCAGTTGTTAAATGAGTTTTGCCCCATTTGACAACCTTCCTTGCTACAGTTGTTAAGTGAATCACTGCAGTTATTATTAGTGACGCAGTTGTTAAGTGAATCTGGCTTCCCCATTGACTTTGCTTGTCAGAAGCTAGCAAAAGGTGATCACATGACCCTGGGATACAGCAACGGTCGTAAGTATGAACAAGTTGCCAAGCATCCGAATTTTGATCCAATGACCACAGGGATGCTCTAACAGTCATATGTGTGAGCAATAAGTCACATTTTTTCAGTGCACTGTAACTTTGAATGGTCACTAAACAAATGGTTGTAAGTCTAGGACTGCCTGAGAATTTAGAAGATTAGATTAGAGGCTCATAATATTACCCATAACCGTCCTGGTAGTAACTGCTCCACTGCCCTCTGGCTGGCAAGATGAAGAACTTCCTTTCAGCCTTGAGACAGAACAAATCCTACCATTCTGTCTTGTTAAGCTCTGAGGTTTGTTTACATACAGTACACAATTCCAAAAGCCACCATCTACCTTTTCCTGACAACTTTGGGCTTTATTTCAGGAGTGCAGCATGAAGTAAAGTTCAGAATCTCATCCCTTTGGGATTTGGGATGAGAGAGTCTTACAATCAGTAGTACAAAAGCACTACTTTTTGAGCTGAAAACCAGACATAGAGAAAGTAATAGGATCGGATTATATGAAAATATGAGGAAGCTGAATAGCAGCCCAATTTCTGAAGGGCTGAGCATTTCTTTCTTGCCTCTACCCATATTCTGTTCACATTATTTCCCAAATGGGAAATTGTTTTACCGTCTGGGAGAACAAAATGCCTTGCAAAATTTAGAAAAAAGTGAATTGTTTTATGAGTTAATGTGCAAGTGGATAATTAGAATAGAATAGAAGCTGGAAGGGACCTTGGAGATCTTCTAGTCCAACCCCCTGCTCAGGCAGGAGAACCTATATCATTTCAGATAAGTGACTGTCTAGCTAGCCTCTTCTTAAAAACCTCCAGTGATGTTGTGTCCACAATTTCTGGAGGCAAGCTGTTCTACTGGTTAATTGTCCTCACTGTTTCTCCTTAATTCCAGGTTGCTTCTCTCTTTGATTAGTTTCCAACCATTGTTTCTTGTCCTTCCCTTTGGTGCTTTGGTGAATAACATGACCCCCTCTTCTTTGTGGCAGCCCCTCAAATACTGGAACACTGCTATCATGTCTCCCCTATTTCTTCTTTTCTTTAGACTAGCCAAACCCAAGTCCCGCAGCTGTTCTTCATCTGTTTTAGTCTCCAGGCTTTTGATCATCTTGGCTGCTCTTCTCTGAACTTTTTCTAAGTCTTAACATCTTTTTTGTGATATGGTGACCAAAATTGGTTGCAGTATTCCAGGTGTGGTCTTACTAGGGTTTTATAAAGCTGTATTAATACTTCGTGTGATCTTGATTTTATGCCCCTGTTTATACAATCCAGGATTGTATTAGCTTTTTTGGCTGCTGTTGCATACTGCTGGCTCATATTCAAGTGATCATGCACTAGGACTCCAAGGTTCCTCTCACAGTTAACTGTTTTTAAGCGAGGTCTCGCCTAATCTATACTTGTACCTTTGATTTTTCCTGCCTAAATGTAAAACTTTCCTTTTTTCCATATTGAAACTCATTTTGTTGGATAGGGCCCATTGTTCAAGTTTGTCAAGATCTTTTTGGATCCTGAGCTTGTCTTCTGGGGTGTTGGCTATTCCTGCCAGTTTAGTGTCATCTGCAGAGCTGATGAGTTCCCCTTCTATTCCCTCATCTAAGTCATTTCATCAGCTACAACCTACAGCTACATCATGCACGTTTTCCAGCTTCTGGTGCTGTGTTGATCATTCAAGGAGAGCAATGGCAAAGAGGAAGCCTACAAGCCATTACCTGCTCGGAGGAGGATAACTTGATCTTCTAATGTCAGGTCTGAGAAGTGTGGAATCCGCTTGGCCCATTCAACCAATGTGAAAAGCTGTTTATCAGCTGCATGGCAAATATTGGTGACAGGATCATTGGTCTAAGGGAGAAACAAGTACATAAGCCAGCAAAAACCTTTTTGGGGTTATTTTTTCTATAAATCTAATTTTAGAAACTAACAGTCTTCCTCTTAAATCTATTCTAAGAGTCTTTCCATATTGTCTATCTACCCAAGAACAGATGGAGTAATTCTTGTTTTCAATTGGTATTTTCTGCCATCTTTTCCCCCTATTTCCTCAGCCAGGGAAAGAAAAGGAAAAAGAACAAAGTTGCCTTTCTGTCAACTGAAAAGTCTAAAGGTCAGACTATGACATGATAAAAAGGTAAAGGTAAAGGTTCCCCCGCACATGCGTGCTAGTCCTTTCCAACTCTAGGGGCCGGTGCTCATCTCCGTTTCAAAGCCGAAGAGCCAGCGCTTGTCCGAGGACGTCTCCGTGGTCATGTGGCCAGCATGACTAGACGCCAAAGGCGTAGGGAACGCTGTTACCTTCCCACCGTAGTGGTCCCTATTTTTCTATTTGCATTTTTACGTGCTTTCGAACTGCTAGGTTGGCAGAAGCTGGGACGAGTAACTGGCGCTCACTCTGTTATGCGGCACTCGGGATTTGACCCGCCAAACTGCCGACCTTCTGATTGACAAGCTGAGTGTCTTAACCCACTGAGCCACCGCATCCCTCTATGACATGATACTGGTGGCCAATCAACAAAGCAGAATCTGAAGGAGATTATAAAACATACATTGGCACCAAAAATGTATGTTTAAAATAGTACTTTATTAGGGAACAGAACAACAAAGAGAATTATGGATGTGTTTCTCATGGCTTAGAATAAAAAGGATTGAGAGAGCGACTTTAAATAAGGGAGATCTTTCCAAAATGCAGAACTAGTCTCAAGGAAACTAGTTTGTAAGGATTGGGTAAGAAGCATCTAAAATAGAATACAATATAGAATAAATAGAAATAAATGCAGAAATGCAGGAAAGCCAACCACAGAGCAGGATTTTGAGCGGATCCAATCCATAGCCATACCCATATCAAGCAAAGGTGCATTTTAAGAATCTGAAACACTGCCCAAATGCCAGGCTTGCACATTTGCAGAAACAGCAGCCCAGGCATTGAATCTGGGGTGCCTTTCTTCCATTTCATCCTAGGAGATCAGCCCAAGACAGCTTGGTTCCAAGTATGCAGGATTGGTGACGACCTCTGTGAATTTAACTACTGCCCTTTTGGCTGTGGTTGCTCACAAAATTCTTTAGCTGCTAACAGATCAGAATTAAGTTGAATTCTCAATTTCTTCTGCTTTCTGGCTTTGGTGAGGGGAGGGAGGAGCAAAGGTTAAGGTTTTATGATGTTGGAAGCCCAAGCCACCTCATAGGGTTGTTTTTGTGGGAAAATAGGAGGCTGAAGTCTCTTTGAGCTACTTATAAAAATAATAAAGTCAGGAAATTGAATGAATGAGAAAGCATTGCATGTACATACGAGCATTCTTGAGATTGGGAATTCAACCCAAGCAATGTTAGTAAAGCAAAAAAACTTTTATTTAAAATAAATACCCTCTAGAACAGGGGTGTCAAACTCAATTTCATTGAGGGCCGCATCAGCATTGCGGTTGCCCTCAAGGGGCCAGGTGGGTATGGCCAGGGTGGGCGTGGCCTACTGGGTAGGCATGGCTAGAGTGCATATGGCCTACTGGGTGGGCATGGCCAGCTCTACGTCGTTCGCATCAAGGGTGCCTATGGGGGGCCTGGGCAGGAGTGGGACAGATCTGAGGGTCTCTGGCAGAAGGAGGGTCTCTGGGCCAGGGCCAAGGCAGTGGGGGCCGTTCTCTCACTGTTTCCAGGATGGCTTCGCGGGCCACATGAAACCACTTCGCGGGCCGGATCCGGCCCCCAGGCCTTGTGTTTGACATGTCTGCTCTAGAAGCTTAACACTTAGCTAAATACAACGTATCATGAGGAAATCCAAACAACTTATGTTCCCCATGTTTGTGTCTGGAAAAAGAGGCAGAACAAGCAACTTCAGATTAGTACTTTGTTAGACAAAGAGAAACCAAAATGGACAGATTCTATTGTCCTAACTTTCAAGTTTCTGCTTGTGTATGTCATAAGACCCAAGGTGTCTATCATTACCAATTGTTAAAAATATTTTAGATTATGAACCTATAGTGCAGTTGCCAAAGAGGTCATTTTTCTGAATGTGCATTAATTCATGTGTTTTATTCACGATATTCATTGTTACTCACATAACTCACAGTTACGCATAGCCTAAGGAACAGCACCGAAATCAATCTCACTTACCGAGGTTTCTGCGCTCACATCACCATATGACTCAGACTTTGGTTCAACTGCCATTTCAGCTTCTAAAATTCTTTCCACAGGCATATCTTCAAGATTTCCACCATTGCTGCTTGTACATTCCACTTCATTCTCACTCCGCTCTCTGCTTCTCTGCCTCTCTTCTTGAACCGCTTAGTGCACAAAGAAAAGGTCCACAAGAATTTTGTCACTCTCCACTCCTGAAATATAATCACACCTTCATGCTATGACTTCCTTACGTTATCTCTGACCCCCACCCATCAGGAGGGTGCCTACGTCCAGAATAGGGTTTTCTTCTTCCTTAGATTCTTTTCTATATTCAGGCAGTTATTCTAATAAGACTTTCCTCAGCAATGACTACGAGGGATTTTTTCCCCCTGTCTAAATGCAGGGCCTTACTTTTCTCAACATTGAATTGCATTTTGTTGGATAGACCCCAATATCCAAGTCTATCAAGATTCTTCTGAATATTGAGTCTAGATTCCAAAGTTTTAGCCATTCCCCCCCCAAGCTTGGTGTCATCTGCAAATTTGATGAGTACCCCTTCTATTCCCTCGTCTAGATCATTTATGAAGATGTTGAAGAGTACTGGGCCCAAGACAGAACCTGCATCCTTCCCTCCATATGGGTATAGTTCTGTTGAGGGCTACATATTGAGTATGGTTTCTTAGCCAGTTACAAATCCGTCTGCAGGTGATGCTATCTATACCATATTTTTCTAATTTACCAAGAAGTAGGCTGTATTCTAGTTCTGTTTTTGTTATGAGCAACGCTTTCCATTTTTTTATACTTTCCTTTTTGTTGTTGTTGGTTTGTTCTCCAAGCTTGCTGTTTGGCTTCCAAACGTTTCATCACCAGGCTAGGCAACATCTTCAGTCTCAGTTTCCCTCCACTTTTATCTATCCTAAGTGATGACGTGGTCGGTTGGTCATGTGACTGGATGGTCATGTCATGTGAAGGTCACCAAGTGAGGAGGTGGTCGGTGCAGTGATGGGTTGGTTGCCCAATTAATCTGGCTCCTTACGAGCTCGTAGGTTGGTTCCAGATTGACATGTTTTTTGATTGACCTATTCGCTGAATATCAGGCATTGATAAATTTGCCTGTGTGGTATGTGGTGGCATGGCCAATGATTTTTGTTGCTTGATGTCACTGTGAGTTGAGATCAGGGATTTGCGGTCATGCTGGTTGGCTGTAGTCGGTGCTCGTGGATTCTTGTTTTTAGTTGTCCTGTTTGTCCAACATAAATTTGGTCACAGTTGTTGCATTTGATCTTGTGGATTACATTGCTGTTCTCTTCCTTCAGTATTTTGTCCTTGGTTCTGTACAGCTCTTGTTGGAGTATTGATGTTGGTTTGTGAGCCACCATTATTCCCAGTGGTTGTAGAATTCTGGCCAGATATTGCTTTTCTCTTTAGGATTTCCACACATTGAGTTCTTCTTAATTCTTTGGAGTAGGGTCGCTTGCTGCAGGATGTCGCCTAGTTGATGTCAGGGTAGTTAAAGTCCCCCACAATGGTATGTTTTGGGCACACCTCATTTAACTGATCAGCAAAACATTCATTTACTTTCTCTGCTTGGTTAGGTGTCCTGTACTATACACCTATAGTTTCTCTCTCTCTCTCTCTCTCCCTCCCCCCCCTCTATATCGCTCCCTCTCCCTCTTAGAGGAAGTGACAGTTTAGGGGGGGGAAAACCTACATACATTTTATACTTGGCAAAGTATAAAATAGATAGAGTTTTAATTTATGAATTGCATCTTGGTGGAGCCTTGGTGGAGCAGTGGGCTAATGCCTCCTTAAGTAACACCAGCTGCCTGCAATTAGTGCAGGTTCGCATCCCACCAGGCTCAAGGTTGACTCAGCCTTCCATCCTTCCGAGGTAGGTAAAATGAGGACCCAGATTGTTGGGGGCAATAAGCTGACTTTGTAATAATGCCGCTTGGGGTGTGTGTGTGTGTGTGAAAGCCCTAATAAGCAGGCATATACATAGAATGAAGGCTACTGCTAAGTTTGTAAGCCGCCCTGAGTCTTCGGAGAAGGGCGGGATATAAATGGAATTAAAATAAATAAAATAAATCTTGTTTTCTTTCAGTCCTTGCTGTGACTGCCACAGTGAGACTTCAGAACACATTTCCTATATTCTTCAAAATGGCAGATCATCAAACGTATAGAGTAAACTACCTAGCAGTGGCTGACTTTCAGTTGATGGAGGATTGATTCATCTATTCCAGACAAAGAAGAAAACAATGGGTCTATGAGAGATGTCTATGGAGATTCTCACTCATCCAGGTCATGGTTGTCCCAAAGGTGCTCTTTTTTTCACAAGGCGACTGGACTTTCTTGCTTTTCTTTGAAGATGTTTTGCTTCTCATCCAAGAAGCTTCTTCAGCTCTGACTGGATGATGGGGAATGGCTCTTCTGATATAATTAAGGATGGTTTGTGTGTGCATATCTTAGCATATAGGTTCATATATGTGTATACCTTAGTAACATACCTTCTCTTTTCATGCCTGTTGCTAGACATTTCTGATAGCGGCAATACTGGCAACGGTTTCGCTGTCGCTTGTCGATCAGACAGTCTTTATTATCTCGACATGTGTAGACAAGGTCCTTTCTTACTGTCCGCTTAAAGAATCCTTTGCAGCCTTCACAGCTGTACACCCCATAGTGCTTCCCTAGCAAAACAGCAACACACATTAGCACATTCCCATTGGGATATATAAGCAGGTTTAAATGTTTTCTGTAGTTTTAAAATTGGACATTCAAACTATCAGGGCATTTTGTTTCAGGAATGGTTAAATACAGAACCACTCAATATGCCTGAGAGGACTAAGAAAACTGTATAGGGAAGAGGCCAGACTGTGATGCAGAAGACTGGGAAGGACCCAGATGTGATCAGAATAGCAGCCAAACAGAGAAAGGAGTGAAATTATGTGAGACATGGATGTTTTAGCACTGTTAGTTTGCGAGAGCAGTTAACACCCCTCATCAGCTCATAAAAATAATTGGCCTCAAATAAAACAATAGTCCAATGTTCTCAAAATCTATGCATTAAGAATGATTTTACTCTTAATGAAGAAACACTAGAGATACTTTCTGGCATGACCAACTGAAAGCGCTATACAACGGGAAGAATCCTGAGGCAATATTATAGGATAATAGTTATTTAATACTTCCCAGATAGTCCCCTTGACACGCAAGCTGTGGATACCTGATGATCTGTCTCCACAAATTGCGCAGACATGCTTTGTCAGGGATCCTGGACTTGGGGATGAATAATTCAAGGATCCCATCTGTTGGAAATTTGGCAAAGGCTTGGTATCTTCAGAGATGCCATCACTGTTCATGATACTGGACTAAAATGGGAGCATAAGGGAATAAAAGCAAAATGGGTTACACAACCTCAGATTGATGTTCCATCCGTGATCCAACATTCAGGACGGCATAGACTATCCAAGGCATAATCTTCTTTTGGCATTTCCATATGGGAGCTGAACATGTGAGCATTATACTTTCTGGGATCAAGCAGACTTCATTCACGAAGTATTTGTTAACACAAGTTTAGAAAATAACCACCATAACCCGGCAATTCAAGGAAAACAACTTTATGCAATGTGGCAAAAGAAGAAAAAGAAGTATTTTTAAACTTACTTTATTTGCTGATTCATATGAATCCTAAATGTGTCTGTGTAATAATAGAACACAGTGTTGTTGGGGTTTTTTTTTGCTTGGTTCTGCCAAATTTTAATAACACTGAGAAGACATTCAAATATATTCAGCTGACATGACATATATTCTGAAAATCTAGACAAATGTACATGAATAAAACCAGAGAGTTTTTATTTGTCTCAGAAATCTTGTTTCCACTGCAATTTTTTTTACAACAGGTGAAGCTAGTGAAAAAAACATTTAGTACACAGGCAATTAACACACAGATCTCAGTGCTGTGTGCTCTCTCCATTGCTCTTCTTTCTTTATTTTTTTATAATATTTTATTAGTTTTCTAATTTTACAATTAAACACTTAAAAAGCAATGTGGTGACTGGGTAATCAATAATTCAAATAACATACATAAATCTTTAGCACAAATCTCAAGTTACAACATCACATATTTCCTCTCTTTTTCCCTTAATATCTACTATCCTATATTAGGCTAATATAGTTCTTATTATTATCAACTAAGTAAAAAAAATCTTTGTTACATTTATCAATAATTTTTAGCTTATACATATCTTAATTGTGTTTGCATTCAACCCTTATATACAATCAATTCCTGTTATTGCTTTTTTCCCAGGTTTTAATTTCCCATCAATATTCAAATTAACATTTGGTATTTATAATTTCCAAGCTTTAGGTGACCAAAGTTTCCCTCATCTCAGCTTCTACATTTTTCCCTTTTCATAACAAAATCTAATATTCTAAATACACATCTTATCTATTTGCATATAATCTTATTCTATTTTCTAAAAGTTATCTATTTTCCACCATATTAAACCAAAAGTCTGTTAGTCTTATTACACATCTTACCTATTCAATTATAATGTTACATTATTTTCTAAAAATTATCTATTTTTCACCATATTCAACCCTCTAATCAGTCGTATAAAAACCCCTCTAATAGATCAAAACCCTAGTTTCTTTCAGCTTACTCTGGTTTTCTTCCTTTGCCAACTAACCTTCCATGTTAGTACATTTGAATCCTCAAACAGTTCTCCCTCTATTATTATATGTATTATTTGGAATAAGAAAGACCATTTGGTTACAGGTTTTTTTTGGAAGAACTAGCCCATTTGTATTCATTTAATTGCCTCCCTGTTACTCCAATTTCCCACAATTGTCCTGATAGGTTTATCTTCCATTCAATCTGTTCTTCTTCCCTTTCCTCAAATTTCTTCTGATTTATGTAAAAAGTCTTTTCCATTTTCAATGTTGTCACTCCCTTTTCTGATTTTTCCGTTGGCTGGATCTGTTGATCAATTGGGTCCCCTGTCTTAGTATTTAGTTCTTTCACTTCTCCTGTTACTTTCTGCATTGTTAGTTCTTTGGTTGTGGTCAAGATCTGGGTTTTTATATCTAAGCTGGCATCTTGTTCCTTTATGTTGCATCTTATTTTGTTACAAGCTGAAAGAATGGTTTCATGTATTGATTTCAACATAGAAAGGATTATTTATTTATTTATTATTGGGACTTATATGCCGCCCTATCTCCCGAAGGACTCAGAGCGGCTAACAACAATAAAACACAATAATACAAATGTTAAAAAAAAAGATTAAACTAACAAGCCCTAGTGATAAAATATTAAAAACATTTTTTTAAAAAAAAACCCCTATCGTCAGTCCAGGTCAGCCTGATGGAAAAGAAATGTTTTGAGGTCGCGACGAAAGGACCGGAGATCCGGGGCCTTTTTCCTGATTTTCATCCATATTCTCTTGATAATATGTTAAGTTAAAAATATTGTTTGTTTGTTTTTATAACTAGGTATGGGACATCTATTTCACTTGTTGTAGGTAGTCTTTATAGTGGAAATTGTTTGCCAAGTAAGAATTTATAGTCCAAAGTATTCCATCATCTCATTTAATAACAGATACTTCTCATGTAAAGAAATATGAAAGCAATTCCCCACATATAACTCTGAAAATCAGTAAGGGTTTACCTTCATAGTTCAAAAAGTTCCTTCTTTACAGCTGAGTTTTTCACAGGTGGTATCTGTCAAGGTCAAAAGAGTTTTTTCTAGAGTCTGGGCTTCAAGCCAATTCTCTTTTAATCAATAACAAGTTGTAATACCATACTTCACCTCAAGATGTCACCAATGCCATTTAAAACTTTTTAAGTCCACAGTTTTTATAATATTTTTCAAGGTTTATTTCTTTTCTTTTTAGATAAAAACCCAATGTCTCCAGTAAAAATAGGAAAACTTTTAGTCTCCAAATTTCAAAAGTATATGCATCCAATTAGATTAAAGTTATTCTTATAATTGCTCTGTTTCCCCTGGGTAGTCAGTTGCCACTGTTTTTAAGAGGGAGGGGTAGAAATTCCCTTCCCTCTCTCTTCACAGGGGGAAAAATACTTTGGGCAGCTTTTTCAGGAAAAGATATTTAAAGTCTTAAAGAGAAGATCAGATCTCTGCCAGTTTCCTCTGTGTTGCTTTAAAGGTACTTGGTAGTAATTTTATCTTCAACTGTCAGCAGCTTAGTGACGAGCCATATTGCTATGGCTGGTCTTTCCCCCATCGGTTTGGAGGGCTGCCATGGATCAAGCGGAAGGGCTGCCGCCCTCCTGCGATCAGGTGGAGGTCCCCTCCTTGCTTGTCACCCCTACAGGGTGACTTTTGACCCTTTTCAGGGTCCCCCAGTGGGGTGAATTCGGATGCGGAAAATGGAGCTCACCTTCCTACATCCGCAGGCAGCACGATGGCCCCCATTGCTCTTCTTTCTATATATCAACAACTGCACCAGAAGGGAACCCTCTGTTTAAGTCATTGTCCTCATTCAGGATGGTGATAAATCTGCACAGAGATGAGAGGTTGAACACCTGGCCCTATGGTGTAGCTGAAACAATCTAAAGCTGAAAATGCTTAATACTGAAATAAGTAGAGATGAGAATGGATTTTAGGAGGAGCCCTTCTATTTTACAACTTTTACTATATATTAAAGCATATTATCAGCAATACAGTTCTTCAGTTTTGGGTTCTATAATCTCCCAGGACTTGAAATGGACACTTAATTTAATAAGGGGCAAAAAGAATGTTCTTCCTGCATCAACTCAGGAAGTTCAGACTGCCGAAGGGGCTGTTGATATAGTTTTATAGAGGAATTATTGAGTCTTGTCACTTGTACTTCTACAACTGTCTGGTTGGGTACAGCAACCAAACAGGACAGGTACAGACTCCAACGGATAGTTAAGATTGCAGAAAGAACAATCACAACCACCCTGCCTTCTACAGAAGACCTGTATATTGTGTGGGTCAAAGAAAGGCTGAGAAGATATCTGTAGACCCCTCACATCCTGGACATAAACTGTTTCAACTCCACCCCTCAGAATGGAGGGCATTGTATGCCAAACAGCTAGACACATGGACAGTTTTTTCCCATGTTATCACTTTGCTGAACATCTAATTCTTAGAGTGCTATCTAATGTCTATGTGTATTTACCCATGTAGTATGCCTGTACTATTATTATTTATACTTATGATCTTTACTCCCTTTATTGGTATATTATTATTATTATTATTATTATTATTATTATTATTATTATTATTATTATTATTATTATTATTCCATTGCTTTGCATGCACACTGAGTGCTTCTGTACCAGAGACAAATTTCTTGTGTGTCGAATCATACTTGGACAAATAAAATACAATTCAATTCATTTCAATTCAATTCTATGGAAAGTAGTCTGAAGTTCATATTTTTCAAATTTCAAAGCTTGCATTTTGTGTCCAGATGAAAGACTGAGTGATAGATTAAGTTTATCCTATTAATATATACAAATGGAAAAACTGTGCAATCCTCCATGCACTAATTAATCCATTAATCATTTCAGAGTTCATGAAGCACAGAACAGAGCAATAGTGATTAGCTACTAAATACTGCACTTTCCAAAAAAGGAAGAAATGTTATCAATATTATTTCAATCTAGCTTCTTCAAAGTCCACTTCAAGCCATTGTTTAACAAGGGGTGGCCATAAAAACAAATATAACTCAAAAATTATTCAGATTTATGGAATTTGGTTACTGTTAATTCTATGAATTTACCCAATCTGTATTCCTAGGATGATGTACAAGTCTGTATATAATCAATTTCCAGAGTTCCATTTTTCTGGTTTTTAACATGAACAAATGTACCAAAGAATGTTTTAAAATTGTGTATTACAGAATGAAACGTATTTTAGAAATGCATAAAGAATGTAACGTTTAGTCATATTTAGATGAAATTTCAACTGGCTGTTGTGATTCAGTGTCAGCCTGTGATACCGGCAGCTGAATCTGATGACTCTGAAGAGGAGGAGGGGTTTGGAGAGCCTTTGGTGTCTGAGAGAGGCTCTGATGCACTGCAGGACTCTCAGCCTGCCCCTTCCCATCATTTTCCTCATCAGACTCAACCGTGTGAGCACGATGTATTGGACGTAGATGATTCACAGCTGGATCTATTCAGGGACGCTAGGAGCAGGAGGCAATCCAGCAGAGTAGAACAGAGAAAGGCAATGAGGCAACTTGGTGAGAGAAGGAGAAGGCAATGAGAAGCCACGCCTTGGGACTGCTGATAAAAGGGGAAGGTGTGGGAGGTGCTGGTTGCTGAAGGCAACCATTTGAAGATCTTCTGCTAGAGTCCTGGTCTATTATTCCTGTTTAACTCTTGTTTGAACTTTTGATTTCTTTGTAAATAAATTTGGTTGGGTTTTTCCAACCTGTTGACTATAAAAAGAGGTTGTCCCTGACATTCAAACAGGGCCGGTCGTAGGCTGGAACAAAACACTGACACTAATGTAGTGGTTTAAGCAGTGGTCGGCCTGCTTAGGGTTAAAAACCTTCAGAGATGGTGGACACACAATTTAGAACATAAAATCATAGGACTGGAAGAGATCTCAGAGGTCTTCTAGTCCAATCCACTACTCAAGTCAGGAGCCTTATAGTATCCCAGTCAAAGGTTTCTAGAGTCTAATTTTGAAAACCTCCAGTGATGAAGGACCCACAACTCTGGGAGGCAAGCTGGTTAATTGGTTAATTGTTCTCGTTGTCAGAAAATTTCTCCTTACTTTTAGGTTGGATCTTTTTTTTAAGCTTCCACCCATACTGTAGGTAGACTGTTTTGATAGTGTGCAGATCTTACCTTCACAATTTAATCATAATTCTTACAAATACAAGAATTATATGTCAAGCTCGAAGCTCGCTTTGCTGTGCTTCTTAGCTTGCCAACAAACTTGGGGGGGAGGATGGGGAAACAGAATGCTGGCTACAAAGCAGTGGTGGGATTCAGCTGGTTCATACCACTTCGGCAGAACCAGTAGCTAATTTTTTGTTGCCCAGGCCCATCCACACAGAGAACCAGCATCAAGTTCCCTTCGTCCAGTGCGCTCCCACAGGGAGGGTCTCCTCAGGGTGCCACCGGTTAAAGACTGCCAGCGGGTAACACCCAGGGATAGGGCCTTCTCAGTGGGTGCGCCTGCCCTGTGGAACCTGCTGCCTGCGGAGCTTAGGACTGCCCCCAACCTCCGTTCATTCCGCCGGGACCTGAAGACCTGGCTCTTCGAGCTCTCTGGCCCAGGCTGAGAATTTTTTAATTTTAATTTTAACTGGGTTTTAATTTTCTCAGGGTTCTATTTAATCTTTTTAAATTTGTTTTAACATTTGTATTGACTTTCTTTTAAATGCCCTGTAAACCGCCCTGAGTCCTTCGGGAAAGGGCGGTATATAAATCTAAATAAATAAATAAATAAATATTTGAATCCCACCACTGCTACAAAAATAAAGAACACAGACCATAAGAATCAAGGACAATTCACCATGTGTCTAACCTGATTCAGAGACATTTTCTTAAAACAATATAATTGCACCTAACTGGGCAATGTGACCTGTTCATGGATGGGAGGGGGAATTCTGTACTTTTACTATAGGGGTATGGGCTGGGGTTTGCCAGAGCTGGTTTTGCTTTTATGTGTGCTGGAATGATGTATTCAATAAAGTTTTACATTAAGAGATTGGAATGTCTCAAAGGTGTTTGCTTGGTTGGGTTCATCAGTCGGAACCTTGACATTATAATTATATTGAGTCAAATTAAAGAATTATAAGAATTAAATATATTTATATTTAAATAAAATCTAGGTAACTGAAAGGTTTACCCATTATTTCTGCTCCAAATATCTTTGGCAGTGCAAAATATTTTCTGACCATTTTCTCTATGGCACCTTCCTGTGTACCTGAACCTGTCATCCTTCTTTTCTACAACTTAAATAGCAATAGCACTTAGACTTATATACCACTTCATGGTGCTTTGCAACACTTGCTAAGTGATTTATAAAGTCAGTATATGGCCTCCCACAATCTTGATCCTCATTTTACTGACCTGGAAGGATGGAAGTCTGAGTCAACCTTGAGCTGGCCAGGATCGAACTCCTGGCAGTGGGCATAGTTAGCTGGCAGTCCTGCATTTTAACTACTATACCACCACCACTCTAAATATCCAAAAATCTAATCAAGAAACAAAAACGTGGAATTTTATAAGCAGTTTCCCTTCCGAATCCTCTGGCTGTTCCCTTCTGCATGTGATGTCGGTATGTTCTATATTCTGTACACACTTTCCTGTTAATAGTTGTGAAAGTAGGGGTGGATGGGTTACCTTCCATTTTCTATGTGTTTCTTTGTGCTTCTTTTAAGTAAAAGAAATGTTTTAAAAAGATAGGGTTGAGGAAAAACTGTACTATGCTTCTGACATGGAGTAGAAAAACAGAGATTTATTCTTTATATTATCCTGAATGATAACTTGATTTCCAGTCTGACTGATGGCAGAAGAGCGGAGGAGACCAGGAGATGGCAGAGCAGCACCACTAGTGGGACCTTGCATTCTTCCCTCAGGCTCTCTGGCAGTGAGTAGGGCCGTATTAGCTCCGAGTGGGCTGATTCTATTCACTATAGGTATAGAAGGAAGAGCTCTAACTTTCCTCCATCCCAGAAGATAGCTCCATATAAATAATTTCTTAGAAAGCAGCTTTGGAGCGCTATGATTTCACAACATTGGCTGAACTGATTTATTTCCTACTCAACTGTGTTATATTTGAAATTTTAACAAATTATAACAAACTAGCCTTTCTTTGAAAAGGTGGACTCTATATAAGCAATCCATTTCCTTCTTTGCAGGCCCCTCTACCTCCAGGAGGTCTTTGAAGAGAAAAATTAGCTTCACAACTTTGTAGTATTTTCCGTTTTCAAGTGCAAAGGCAGTGATTCTTTCACTGGTAAAATAAAAGTGGTATTTATTATACCCCAAATAGTTTTGAGGGCTTGGGTGTAGAAACTATGGCAATGTGTTTCCTTAAGGCATCTGGTGCCAGAAAATATTGCAGATGAAATACAGAACTTCTCTGTGTGGCAACAAGGAGAAAGTCATTGAAACATCTTTAATCATTATTGCAAATGATCAATATAATAACATGCCTGTAAAAGTATGAATTAGTCTTCCTTAAAGAGGAGTTATTACCAGGGCTTTTTTTCTCATAGAACGCTCAGAACGGAGTTCCGGCACCTTTTTTGGATGGAACCTTGTAGGGTAGGCATGGCGGGTTGTATGACATGTGTGAGTTCCGGCACCTTTTTCTTTTACAAAAAAAGCACTGGTTATTACCATCGTTAGACTTTTTTGTGTGTGTATGAGAGAAAGAGAATGTAACTGACCAGACTCAATATGTGAAAAATGAAGAGGAGAGAGAGAGAGAGAGAGAGAGAGAGAGAGAGAGAGAGAGAGAGAGAGAGAGAGAGAGAGAGAGGGAGAGAGAGAGAGAGAGAGAGAGAAATAAATAGCTATTAATTTAATCCATTTTAGATGATTATGGACTCCTGCTTTCTTTCTGCACTGATTCTAAGATGCATTTTAATAGTTTGAAAAAGAAAGAAGAGGAGGCCTAATTTTGTTCCTATCATTTCTCTTATATTGTATTTCCAAATTCTAATATAGAGGGTCTTG